>NC_056748.1:484805674-484843174 GCF_019279795.1 Protopterus annectens
ACATGAAAAGAGACATGGAGGAGCTCTCTGATCACATAGCCCAGGCTGGTATGACCCTGACCCTGAGTAGCATCCTGTCCTCACCAAGAATGATACCACGGTATAGGGAAAAAATGATCAATTTCAACAATTGGCTAAGCTTCTGGTGTCATTCAAAGGGGATCCAGTGTCTGTCAGCTTGGGATGACATGCTCAACAAGCCACGCTGCTTCACTAGAGATGGTTTGCACCTGTCACCTTTAGGCTTTCGACCCCCATAGTGCCTTTTTTAGGCAAGGCTCAAAAGACAAACCCACCACCGTAAATAGCACAAGTAACAAAAAACTGAGGGTAATGCTACTCAATGCCAGAAGTCTAAGCCTCAAAATGCACGCACTCGAGGCACTCCTCAGTATGGAGAAAATCGTTATATGTGCAGTAACAGAAACCTGGTTTAAGGCTCCAGAGAGCACCCCAGCACTACCAGGCTACAACTCATGCCATACATTTCAGCCACAAAACCTGGACCAAAATCCAAAAGGCGGGGGAGTACCCATATTTATCAAGGATACCCACACCTCCAGGTTAGTGGCACAGCACGATGCTTCAGAGGTCATCCACGTGCAATGGGCAAAACTGCTATTCAAATTATAGCTTGCTACAGATCACCCACCATGTCCCAAGACCCCCCACTCCGCATTCTTGGAAACACTAGGAAACATAAAGGTCCTACCAAACACCCTGATATTGGGTGATTTCAATTACCCAAACATTAACTGGGAGAACTACTCAAGTACAAACTCCCTTGTCCAACATTTCCTAGAATTTATAAACTCAAATGCCCTGGATCAACTGGTCAACACCCCCACCAGAGGTGACAACATATTGGACCTGGTCATCACCAACATGGGCGACCAGTGTCCCACACCGGAGGTTAACCCCTCGCTGGTTAGATCTGACCATAAACTAATCACTCTGGATATTCACATTCCGCCACCACCCCCGGTCAAAGAAACCACTGTGAAAAACTTTTCAAAAGCAAACTTCACATTACTTAAGACTGAGGTGGGAAGTTTCAAAGCCCCCATGCTAAAGGATAACGCTGTCCAAGCTGCAAAATCCTTTACTAATGCACTCTATGGGCACCTGCAAGAATGCATGGATCACACTATCCCAAGCAAAACCAAGACACATTCCTCCAAGAAAAGGAAACCAGTCTGGTGGACCCGTGCCATAAACAAGCTATACAATATAAGATAGAAACTAGTACAGAAAAGAGTAAAATCCCAAGAAGGGAAGACATCCCTGATCAGTATCAGCAAGAAACTACGTTCCCTCATAAAATCATCCAAGGCTAGCTTCGAAAGAAAAATTGCCATAGACTCCATTCTTTAGCTATGTCAAGAATCTAAGTGGCAATTCTCAGATCTGCTTGGAGTTAGTGCAGAATGGCACAAAATACACTGAACCGACCAATATAGCCAACATCCTGGCAGACAGGTTCAGTGCAAACTTCACCCCCCTATCACTCCCAAAAGGGCCCATAACTATACCAGAAGAATGTAGTGCCCCTGAAATCACAGACACTTAGGTTAAAACAGCCATCTCCAAAGCCAAAAACACAGCATCAATGGGACCGGACAGTATCCCAGGCTGCGTCCTACATGAGCTCAAAGATGAACTAACCCCTCACCTAAACACACTGTTTAAACACAGCCTCTCCACAGGCTACATGCCCACAGAGTGGCACACAGCAATGGTTATTCCACTCTACAAAGGTGGAGCTACAACGGACCCCGGGAACTATCTCCCTATAAGCCTGACTATCTTGGTCTGCAAAGCTATGGAGCGCATCATCATGGATCTCATTAACAGAGACATTGGGAACCTCCAAACACTGGACCCTACACAGTTCTGCTTTGTTAAGGGCAGATCATGCCTCCTAAACCTGGTGGACTTCTTTGAGACAGTTACCAAGGCTATAGACGAGGGAAAGGTGGTCCACACAGCCTACCTAGACCTCACAAAGGCCTTCAACACCATTCCTCACTCAGGCATTATAGACAAGCTCACCAGCCTGAACATAAACCCCTATGTCATGAGATGGGTTGCCAACTGGCTCATGGACAGAATCCACATGGTAAGAGTTGCAGGAGCTAAGTCTGATTCTAAACCGGTTACAAGTGGCGTTCCCCAGGGCTCAGTCCTAGGACCCCCTCCTGTTCAGCATATACTTCTCAGAGGCTCAGGCAAGCACAGGAGGACTATGGCTGACCAAGTTCACAGATGACTGCAAACTAGGGGCTATAACTGACTCTCTGGCTGACACAGACATCCTCCAAAAGGGTCTCACTGAGACAGATACCTGGTGTCAAAACCATGGCCTCAAGCTAAATGCCAAAAAGTGCATAGTCATCCCCTTTGGAAAAAACAAAGTACCCACAGACTACCACATAGGTGGTAGCCCCCTAAATACAGAAGATGTAATAAGGGATCTGGGGACCCAAGTAGATAGTAACCTCTCCTTTGATAATCACATTGCCAAAGTGGTTAGAAAATCCTTCTATGTGGCCCACCTAATCACAAAAGGGTTTGCATCTTGGTCAAAAGAGATCATTGGGCCCCTCTACACATCACTAATCAGACCCATCATAGAGTACAATGCCCTATTTGGGATGTACCTTACAAGGCACCTGCAACAACTGGAAAGACCACAGAAGTACCTCACCAAGAGGATCACTGGCCTCAAGCAGATGCCCTATGCAGCTCGACTGAAGAAACTCCAGCTGTACTCGGTTGCATACCGCCTATTCAGAGGTGATCTCTGCCTGACATACAAGGCCATCTCTAACCCAGAATTGATGCACATGCTCCACCTAAAGAAAACCATATCCCCTTGAGCCACATGCTCCAGGGATCTAAACCTCACCACAACAATAAATAGGACATGCTGGAGGGATAGATTCCTGTCCCAGAGACTTCCCATGCTCTGGAACAAGATTCCAATCTACATTAGGCAGAGCTCCTCGCTAACCCTCTTCAAGAGAAACCTTGACGAGTGGATGGGAAACAGAAAGTTTATCCCAGGGATCACTTCAATGGCTCTGCTGGACAGAGGCACAGGGAACTAATCTAAGGGGGCGGTGAAAGCCAACACATTCCGACTAGGCTTATAAATGCCTTTGGGCAGATAGCCTAGTACCTACCTATGAACCTATTAAAATATTTATTTTCTTAAATATTAACATAAGAATTAAAAGATTTGAAATTCTGTCAGAGACAGAACTCATCAAAATGTACTTAAAGTGATATTTGAGGAAAAGGCACCATATATAATAGCAATTAATAATTAAACTGCTTTTGAGTAATATACTTCTAGTAAAGCAATGTCTAACATTTTAAACCAATTCATTTATATTGATTGAATATGGGTATACTTGTAATTTACTACTTCATGAGCTTAAATGTAATTATTGAATTATCGTATTTCATATAAAGAATATACTTCTGATTTCTGCTTCAAGGCTATGGGATTGAATTCTATACACACAGTGTTTCTACTTACTGTCTTGGTCCTGAGATAAATGACTGTCACTTGAGAATCAAAAGAAAATGGGAAACTGACTTGCAGACAAAGAAGTAAAGATCGTGTGCAAACTGAAAAAAATCAAAGTAAATAATCTGTTCTGAAAATGCATTTCCTCAGCAGATGCTTACCTTGGCTATGGTTCCATCATTTATGTTTACATTCTCACTTTTCTTTTTAAGGAAGATCTCTTCCAAACATGCTCTCGAAAGCCATAACATGCTTTGCCCTTATTAATTTCTCTGCAGAAGTTCTGCTTCCTTGCTTGACATGCCGACATTATGTTGGAGTCAGCAAGAGGGAAAAAGGAGTATGGAGAGACAATTTTCATATTGGATAGTTTTACCTGTATTTTGCTTGTTTTTTCAATTTTAAGGTTAGTTGCAAATTGTTGTTTATTTAGTCTTCATACCCCCTAGAATAGGGGCTACTTTTATATCCTTGTCATACAAGCACATCTCATGCAGCTCAAAGTCCATAACTCTTAATCATCTCTGATTTTGCCTAATGTCACTGAATATTACCTGTCGTCTAGCCATAATTTCTGCAGAACACACTTGATTTTGCCTCATATTTTTTGTATCCCACATAAAACTTAAGATTTTTAGTAAATTGTTGAGGATTACATTCACACATTAATGCTAGATATTGGAGTTTCATAGTTTATAATTCATTTTGTCCAGAAAATGCATGCTATTGCAAAAACTGCTGCATTAATAAATGGACATACTGCATTTAGCCCTTGTGCAGCATTAACGTGATAGTTACTTACAAATACAAAGAAAAGAGACCTAACCCACTAATGCAGGAAGTGCAGGAAAGATCTAGCTTTGAATCATCAAAATGTGAACACAAGAACTACACAAGTCAGTGGAGAGCTAAAATTTGTGGGCAGAAAATATGAAACAACAGAATATCCAGTAAATTGGATTTGCAAAGAGGAATCAATCATGTCATTCTAGAATAAAGAGAAAGACTGCAGGTAAGTGCAAAAAATAGCCACACATGATCTTTTAAGTATCACAGAGGCTGCTTTCTTCTTCAGACTTGAGGTGTTGTCCTTTGGTTGCTTGCTGTGTGGCATCTGCTAATCAAAGCCACATACAGTGAAAATAATAGCCAGTGACAGACACACCAGTATGCAGCGTATATTAATGGGAATTACACTGTTTGAGAGAGCCTACAGTATGAAAGCTGAGAGAAGCAATGAGTCTTGAGTTTATGTGTACTTATAAGCCACTGCGTTTTGATGCAGTATTTATGGCAGCATAACCTAAGTGCTAGCCTTGATACAGTATTAGCATTAATACCAATGCAATGTAAGTAATAACCATTTTCCTTCAAGAGAGCTGCTTATATGTGTACACAAAAATATTGGTGCCTTGTAATGATGCTACTGCCTCCGCCAGCTCAACTGCAGATACACACACACACACACACACACACACACACACACACACACACACACACACACACACACACACACAGTCAGGTGAAATCTCATAACTGATATCCTCTAAATTTTCATAGGAGAGTTGCCACCGAGCATTAAGAAGGATGACAGGCACTATCACATTATCTTGTGCTTTACTGTCCTGCTCCTCTACAAGAACACTTGTATTTTACTTTAATTTTTCGTCCTTTCACTTTTAACCTATGTGGCTACAACAGGCCACCTCAGTGATAAAAAGGTTGTCTGCTGCCTTGTCCTGCAGCCCAGCCACCACCTGCAGCTTTGCCATTTCCATTTGCCCCAAGAAAAGTGGAAGAGGTATCGCAGAGCATGACTGCCTTTTTCACAGAGACTACATTGAAGTCTGCTTTACAAAACAGCCCAGGTGAGTACGTTGATTTTATTTTAATAAAACTCAGAAATATGCTCATACACAGTTTGAACCACATGTGTCTGAGATCAGACAACAAAAAGTAATGTATTTTTATGTAATAAACATAGTAAAATATTGAAATGCATAAAAATGGAAGGGCTGCGACCATGCAACACAGAAGACCAGATCACCCTTTGTTACTATCAGAACTGATTTGTTTTAAGTGATCTAGTAAAGGGCATGTATCAAAGTACTACTCCGTTACTGACATTAATACTCTTCCTGTAAAAATTGTTTCTCAAACTTCATATTGCAATTCCTGTTTGTAGTATGCTATACTAACTTAACTTTAATTTCTCTAAACAAGTTACATTTCTCTAAATATTAAATCATTGTCATATAAGTTATATCTGTTTTAATCAATGTTGTCACATTGGGTCTATTTGGTAAAATTATTTAAACTGCAGATGTTTTGGTATTATTTTTTTAAGATTGTAAAATTATTGTTCTTAGTGTTTTTGTAATACTTTGGAGTCTGCATGTCCTCCCTGTGGTTGCGTGGGTTTCCTCCGGGTGCTCCGGTTTCCTCCCACATCCCAAAGACATGCAGTAGGTGGATTGGACACTTTAAAATTGGCCCTCGGTGTGAGTGTGTGCGTGTGTGTGCCTTCTGTGGAAGGTTGGGCGCCGGGCTGGCAACTCGTCACTGTAAAACTCCACTGCTGATCATGAGCGGACAGATGATCCGCTGTGGCGACCCCTAACCGAGAAAAAGATGAAAGAAGAAGAAGTGTTTTTGTAATACTTTATAGCTTTTATCAGAGGGCTTTCACTGTAAATGGGCACCTACCCACTTGGACTTTTTTTAATCAAATGTCAATCAATCAATTAAATAAACAAATCCTGGTAATCACTAACTATGCAAAAAAATCATAGTACCTCAATAAATAGATAATGAAAGTCTATTGCAAAAGTGCTAGTACTGTTTTACAGAGCAGGAATTGCATGTGAAATTCTTATTGACCAAGGCATCCCATTCATGTCATTGGTAATATTAAATTATTTATTTATTTTGCCTTTGTTTAACAGGATACTCTGTCTCGGTATAGCATGAATCCCTTTTCAGCAGATGCCTGGAAACATAAGCTCCATGAACTTTGTTAATTTTTTAAACTGCATTTTGTTTTATTTTAAACAGTAACATTATATACCAAGTGAAAACAGAACAGATACAATCAACACCAAAATAACTCTGTCAAATAATATCTGCATATAAGAGAACCTTAAACTATGGACATTGTTTAGAAGCTCAGCTGTCCAATGACAAAACCATTTTTCTTATAAAGAAAGGGGAGAGGGGAAATAACATTAAGCTTAGACACTTCTAGTCCCAAGTTTTTGTTGATCTTTCTTAATATTTGAGCAAGTTTGGGAGCCCCTGGCTCCTGTACCACTTTGGGATATAAACCACCCTAGGAGACATCTTCTAGATGCCCCAGAAAAGATGCACTGATTCTTGTAATTGAGCAATAGTGGGATGATTGTCTGCAATAGGCAAATTCCTAATCTTGTATAAAATGTGAGGAATAATCATCACTTGCAAGGCTTGAATCTTACCAGACAAGACCATAACATCTTCAGTTTGGGAAAGTAACCCTCTGTGATTTTAGAAACTAGTTTCAGAAGACTGACATCCACTGTATCTTCCCAGTTATTGCCTACATGCAAGTCTAGATACTTGCTTATTAAGCCACAAGAATCAGAATGTTTTCATAATCCCGCCTAAAACTTCTGGTAAGCCTATGCTTATTAATAAGCAGTCATCTGCTAAAAAGTAGGATGAACTAACTACCCCTTTTGTGAGCACCATTTCTTTCTAAAAAGACCTTACCAGAAATGCTAATTCCTCTATTACTAGCATAAATAGGCCTGGTGAAAGGGGATATCTTTAACTAGTGCCCCTACAAATCTGATCCTATTCTTATTGTCCTTCATTAACTATAACCTTAAAGGATAGAGGGGTATAGAGCCACTTCACCCAGTTGGCAAAGGTATACCTAAATCATCTGGACTCCAGAATTTTGAACAAGAATTCTTAACTTACCAAGTCAAATGCCTTGACAATGTCAAATAAGACTTTCCTTGCTTCCTGTGGAGTCTGACAATAATAGCAGAAAAAAAAACTTGCTAGCCATGGACAGGCTGAGGTGACCATAACCGTGCTTTGCCACCATTATGCAGGACCTTCAGAAGGAAAACAAAAAATGAAAACTCCTTAGCATACACGTTACATATATCATAAAAGCTATAAGGTACAGCTGTACACATGGTAGACACCCCCCATAACTTGGACATGCAATCATGCTTCCTGAGGCATCTTCTCAGTTTCTCACTCTGCTCCTCCATCAGTGTATGACAAAGTTGGAAGAACTTACTACAGTGTTGGACATGGTAATGTTATGAAAAAATGCTTACAGTAAAACTGTCCGCTTATCCCTAACTTCTGCTTCCCATTGGTTCATAGGTTGGTACTAGGCTATCGGCCCTAGAGCCTATACAAGCCTAGCCATAACAATTCCCTGGATATTTCTTCCCACAATATTTACTCCTCTGGACCCCTGACTGACATGATCCCCGGGGTGAATTTCCTATCTCCCATCCAATCATCAAGGTTCCTTTTGAAGCCCTCCAGCATATTTTGTTCACTGTGATGACAAGGTTTAGATCCCTGGAGCATGTGGCTCTGAGGGATTAGGATTTCTTCAAGTGGAGCATGTCCAACAGTTCAGGATTTGACATGGCCTTGTATGTTAAGCAGTGATTGCCTCAGAGTAGATGATATGCCACATAGTATAGCTGGAGTTTTTTTAGATGGTCAGCATATGGCATCTGCTTTAGGCCTGTGATTCTTTTAGTGAGGTATTTTTGTGGCCTTTTCAGCTGTTGCTGATGTCTTGTGAGGTACATACCAAATGGGGCATCATATTCTATAATGGGTCTAATGAGGGATGAGTACAGTGGGACAATGACCCCCTTTTTTCTGGATGAAAAGCCCTTAGTGATGAGGTGTGTCACATAGAAGGATTTCCTGACTATTGTGGTGATGTGGTTATCGAAAGTGAGACCACTGTCCACCTGTGTCCCTAAGTCTCTCATCACACTTTCGATGTTTAGTGTACTGCCACCTATGTGGTAATTCATGGGTACATGTTTTTTCCAAAGGGGATAACTATACATTTCTTGGCATTAAGCTTGAACCCATGGCTTTGGCACCAGGCATCTGTTTCTGTAAGGCCCTTTTGTAGAATATCCACATAAATTGGGATTCAGTAATGGCTTCCAGTTTCCAGTCATCTGCGAACTTTGTTAGCCAGAGTCCCTTAGTGTTGGCCTGTACATCAGAGAAGTAGATGCCAAACAAGAGTGGTCCCAGGACTGAACCCTGAGGTACTCCACTTGTCACTTGTCTGGAGCTGGATTTGGAGTCGGCTACTTTTACAGTCTGAGTTCTATCAGTAAGCCAGTTGGCAACTCATTCAGTGACGTAGGGATGTATGCCCAGCTTAGTAAGTTTATCTATGATTCCAGAGTGGGGGATGGTGTTGAAGGCCTTGGCGAGGTCCAGATAGGCTGTGTGGACCGGTTTACCCTCGTCCACAGCTCTGGAGACTGATTCGAAGAAGTCAATCAGGTTCAGGAGACAAGATCGGCCTTCACAAACCCAAAGTGGGTGGGATCCAGTGTTTGAAGGTTGCCAATGTCTTTGTTTATAAGTTCCATGATAATGCGTTCCATGCCCTTGCAGATCAGGCTCGTCAGAATGATGGGATGGTAGTTCCCGGGATCCCAGGTGGATCCCCCCTTGTGGAGTGGGATAACTGTAGCTGTGTGCCACTCAGTGGGCACGAAGCCTGAGGTGAGGCTATGATTAAACATTACACTTAGGTGAGGTGCCAGTTCATTTTGTAGTTCATGTAGTACACAGCCTGGGATGTCATCTGGTCCCATGGATGCTGTATTCTTAGCTTTGAAGAGTGTGGTTTCTACCTGTGTGACCGTGATTACCAGAATTTGGCAATCTTTTGGTATTGAGATGGGCCCTTTATGGGATGAGAGGAGAGTGAAGTTGGCACTAAATCGATCTGCCAGGATATTGTCAGTATATTTAATGCCATTCTGTTGAAGCTCAGAGCAGATCTGAGCATTGCCATTTAGATTCTTGACATAACTATAGAATGCCTTGTGGTTGTCTTTGGAATCTTTGGCAATTTTATTTTCGTAACTAGCTTTTGAGGATTTTATGAGGGATCTCAGCTTCTTAGTGAGGCTGGTGAGGGAGTTTTTTGCATCCTGGGATTTTCCTCCTTTCTGCAACAGTTTCTTCCTTCTGTTGTATAGTTTGTTTATAGCAGGGGACCACCAGATTGGCTTCCTTTTTTTGGAGGAGAGCATCTTGGTTCTATTTGGGATGGCACGATTCATGAACAAGTGGATGTGCTCATACAGTGCCTTAGTGTAGGATTCTGCAGTCGAACTTTCAGATCCCGTCTGCATGGGTGTCATGAAGTTTGTCACTTCTGACAAGTAGCATGAAGTTGGCTTTGGAGAAGTTTATTAAGGTTTCTTTACTGGGGGTGGGGTGGGATGTGGATGTCCAGGGTGATTTGCTTATGGTCAGACCTGACCAATGAGGGGGTCACCACTGGTGTGGAGCATCTATCTCCCATGTTGGTAATGACCAGGTCTAGGATATTGGAGCCCTTAGTGGGACAATGGATTAGTTGATCCAGGGTGTTGGAATTTATGAATTCCAAGAACCATTAGGAAAAGAAGTTGGTACCTGAGTAGTTTTCCCAATTAATGGCAGGGTAGTTGAAATCACCCAGTATTAGGGTGTTTGGTTGTATCTTAATATTTTCCAGTATGTTTAGAAAGGTGTAGTGAGAATCTTGGGGCATGGTAGGGGATCTGTAGCAAGCTACAATTTGGATTGCAGTCTTACCTAGTGTTAGTTGCACTTGGAGAATTTCAGATGCATTGTGTTGGGCAACTACCCTGGAGGTGTGAATATCCTTGGTGGATATAGACACTCCTCCACCTTTAGTGTTTCGGTCTTGGTTTTGTGGCCAAAAAGTGTGTTAAGAGTTGTAGCCTGTTATTGCAGGGGTGCTCTCTGTAGCCTTGAACCAAGTCTCAGTTACTGCACAGATATCGATGTTCTCCATTTTTAGGAGTGCCTCGAGAGAGTGCATTTTGAGGTTTAGACTTCTAGCATTGAGTAGCATTACCTTCAGATTTTGCATGCTTGTATCTGTTACGGTGGTTGTTTTGTCCTTTGAACCTTGCCTAAAAAAGGCACTATAGGGGTGGCAAGAGCTTTAACCAGTATCCTGAATCCCAGGGGCGACAGGTGGAGACCATCTCTGGCAAAACATTGTGGTTTGTCGATCATGTCTTCCCAGGCAGACAGATACTGGATCCCCTTTGAATGACACCAGAAGCTTAGCCAATTGTTGAAGTCAATCATTTTGTCCTTATACTGTGATATAATTCTGGGTGAAGGCAGGATGCTACTCAGGGCTAGGGTCATACCTGCCTGGGCCACATGATCCAAGAGCTCTTCCATGTCTCTTTTCATGTAGTCCAGGGAGATACATCTCAAGTCATTCACTCCAGCATGGACAATGACAGAGTCGTATTTGTACTTGTTGTGGAGTGACATGAGTTATGTGGCGGATCCTGGCACCCAACAGACAGCTGACTGTAATTTTATCCTTGTTCAGCCTGGTGAGTAGGACATCAGTGTGCCTGACTATAGAGTCACCTATGACTAAAGTTTTGGGTACATTGTCTTGCCTTAGCGGCTGTTGTTGGGTGGCACACTGGTGTTGTGAGCTATGTGTCACTTTGGTTGTGACTGGTGTTTGTTTGCATTTCAGCTTTGGAGGTCCTTGTTGCTTGGGCAGGTTAATGTTAAGGGCTTTCGCATATGTGGGTTTAGTGTTGCTATGTCTGGGTGTTGATGGTGTGGGTTTTGAAGTGCTATGAGTTGCTTGAGGTGTAGTGCAGGTGTTAACCTTCTCCTCTTGACTGTCTAGCACAATCTTGGCCAGAGAGAGCTTTGCTTCCAGTTTGGCTATGTAAGTGCATCTCTCACAGGTTGTAGTGTTGAGTGGTAGGAGGAGAGGGTTGTCTGTATTTTCATGAGGCAGTTGCCGCATTGCCCCAGTATGCCCAGATTCACCAGGTGGACAGGAGAAATCACCAGAAGCTGACCCTTGGACATGCCTGTTTAGGTGCTTTTTTTTTTGTAAAGTATAAGAGCTGTTTTCCCTTACCTTTGCAAGGAACTTTGCAATTATAGGCTGTTTAGTGCCTACGATTAATTTCTCCTTATTGACAAGGAGAGTTGAGTGCTTGTATCAGTTTCAGGCTTCCTAGTGATTTCCAGCATAAGCATATTAGTATGAAACCACCGCAACACACTATAGTGATGCTTGCACTGTTCACCAGAATATGTGATACCAGTAGTATTACTCACCATACTGCTAAGTTCATGCAGGTCTACTGGAGCAAAGTGGTAGTCCCGTGTTCAAAGGTAAATGACTGGTCATCATGGAAGTAAAGCACAGTGCTGCACCGAGGCACTATAAAACAGTTATGTAGCATAGACTCATTGTGCTGTGAGCCTCACAGATACCATGCACCAGCATATAGTGCTCAACCCAGTCATAGACAGTGAGGCGCAGGAAATCACAGCATATGATAACAGTGCTGTGCATGTTGTGACATGGTAAATAACTATGGTGACAGAAACTGATGGACTTTTACCTAGTGTTGTGGCATGTACATAAGATGCTTCAGGAATGGGCCAATACGGATATGTCGAACCTGGAAGTTCGAAGTTCAATAACTTCGAACACTCAGAACAGTGATTTTTTTTCCCAGGGGAAAAAAAATCGCTGTTCCGGTACAAAACAAAAAACAAACATCCACTATAAAATGTTCCTAATGTGGGGGGATGTGCCCCTCACACCCCCCCTACTTAAATATACCAACTCCGAGATCGCACCACAGTGGAGGAAATAGCAAAGCTGCTGAAATGGCCCACCAATTTTTTTCCATGGGAAAAAAATTTGGTGTTCCACGGCTTCGCTATTTTGACATTTCGAACTTCCCAGTTCGATGTTATGGCATTCAGACACCTGTGCATTCGAACTTCTAATATAGACCCACATTGTCAGTTTTACATAGTGGGTGGGGGAAACTGTCAAAGTAATATAGTGAGTGGACAAGGGGAATTACCTTTTTATTTTTTTTTTACCTTTCTTTACAGACTATACTTATACATTCCAGTCATAACAGTTTCTATATTTTAAAGAACAGACATTGGCAAGTAGGGAAGTGACTACTCTTCATAGAGAAATTTGACTGAGGAGGACTGTGCTCTCCTAATATCAGTATCATATGTAAGATGTAGGTGTTAAGATGAGAAATACAGTATGTAAACACTTTAGTGTAAATCATATGTTTCAGCTAAGAAATATTTTGTTTTCTTCTCTTATAGGTATTAACACTGCCAGACTGGCTACCTGCAAGTGTCACTGAATGTGTGTTATGTGTGTGTGTGTGTGTGTGTGTGTGTGTGTGTGTGTGTGTGTGTGTGTGTGTGTGTGTGTGTGTGTGTGTGTGTGTGTGTGTGTGTGTGTGTGTGTGTGTGTGTGTCAGGGATCTGTAAGAGAGACAGAGTGCATGCACATGCATGTGTTTTTTTTTTTGGGGGGGCAACGTACAATAAATTCCTTTTGCTCAAAGGATTTCTGTACTTCAGACTCAAAGTCCTGTTATACATATAAAACAATGTTTTCACTCATAAGATCCCACTAAGCACCATCAAAACCTGACAAAATATTGCTGACAACTGACCGATGTGCAGTACAGTAGTACCTCAGTTTGTACCCCCCCCCCCCATCTTCATCTTCTCATACTTCTCATAGGCTAAGTAAAAGCCAGCAAAGGTACAAAAAGTAACTATAAACTCCAAACAAGTACCCTTGACAGGAAAATACAGCAGTCAATTGTTCTTTTTCAGGAAAATACAGCAGTCAATTGTTCTTTAGACGAAAACACTGAGTTGGTGAAGGGTGTTTATGTGCCTTTATGTGCTTTGATTTTAAACCTTGTAAGCTGCTTGTGTGAATTAAACTTGAATTTTTTGCATCAAAGAACAATTGACTGCTGTATTTTCCTGTCAAGGGTACTTGTTTGGAGTTTATACTTCTCATAGGCTGTCACAGAATTGGAAAATGAGAGGCAGTAGATCAGGAGCAGGTATATCTCAGAAAGTATTATAATATTATGGTGTTATTGTATTATGGTATTATAGTATACCCTTGGGTTATGAGCTGGAATATCTCTGTCTGGATTTCATCCATAGAAAACTAAAGCTCTGCTCTGCTCTTCTGTTCTGCCTTTTGGAAGAACACTTCATGAAGTTAAGAAGCTTATGCATTTAGCCCACAAATAGCTTTATCAAGATTCCAGGAAGAAGAGCATGAGAAATCTGAGTAATAAAGCAGTTGTGTTTATTCTATAGTAAGCAGGAAAATCTCCAATGCACAGCTGCTTTTTCATGTATGGACCAGACCCATTTCTGCAGATTATGGTACTTTCATACAGCATCAGTCTAATTAAGATAACTTGCCAGGCAGACACCTTTTACCGCATTTCTCTACCACCATTTTGTTTGTTTGTGAGGCATCGCTTTATTAAGAAATTTTCAATTTCTTTCATACATTCTGAAAAGAATTGATATGACTGTAGGATGCTGGTATGAACTGGAATTACTGGAATAAACTGGAATTCATGTCTTTATCTGTTAATTAGCCAGAACTGTGCTGAACAGGTGCCAGCCTCTCCTTCATATGCTTCGTTTTCTTGTACATTTCAGAATAAAGTCTACAAACTCTTTAGTTTGGTTAAGAATGTTTTATTATGTACAGTGAAGGCAGATGTCAACAATATCTGAATACTCTCTGCAATAACAGATAAACTGAAACAGTCTGTAGAAATTCTGTATTATTCTGGAATGCTGGATAACAGTGCTGATATTCCTTTCTTCCTGAAATGATCACTAATATTCTGAAATGATGGATATTTGACCTAACTTCTGCACTCATACTAGAGTGTCTGTACTGCATAGACTTTTCTGCATATCAGTCAAATGAAGTCTGAAATATTTCCTATGAATACCAAAACCTTGTAAGTTTTTACACTCCTCTTTAGCCTTGGTTCCCAAGCCTTGTAGGGTACAAACACATTCAAATATACAGCACATTCTGTTCTCATCAGTATTCTTGACTGAAGGTTATTTTCACAAATTGAAAGTGCATTCACTGAAACTGTATGCAAACTGTGAAGTCTGCTTTAATACGGCTGTATTTCTAGACTTATTTAAAGAGAATACTGTATTTTTGTACATTTAAATGATACCTGATCTAGCAAATTCCTTAATTTCTTTCTGTCTCTCTCTCTCTCTCTTTTTCTCTCTCTGCATTGTCTTAGTGTGTTGGTTATATTTTTCCCACCCCTTTTATGTGTCTCTTCACCCGATATAGGTTCATAGGTAGGTTCATAGGTAGGTACTAGGCTATCGGCCCTAGGGCCCATATAAGCCTAACCAAAAAATGTACCCTGGCTTTCGCCACCCAAGAAATTTATTTTCCTGTGCCCCTGTCGAGCAGAGCCACAGAAGTGATCCCCAGGGTGAATTTCCCATTTCCCAACCAATCATCAAGATTTTTCTTGAAGAGTGCTAATGAGGAGCTCTGTTTGACATAGATAGGTAGTCTGTTCCAGAGTATGGGAAGTCTCTGGGACAGGAATCTATCCCTCCAGCATGTTCTGTTTATTGTGGTAACAAGGCTTAGGTCCCCAGAGCATGTAGCTCAGAGGGATTGGGATTTCTTTAAGTGGAGCATGTCCAACAGCTCTGGGTTTGACATAGCTTTGTATGTTAGGCAGAGATCGCCCCTGAGTAGGCGATATGCGATGGAGTAAAGCTGTAGTTTTTTGAGACGGTCTGCATAGGGCATCTGTTTGAGGCCAGTAATCCTCTTTGTGAGGTATTTCTGTGGTCTTTCCAGTTGTTGTAGATGTCTTGTGAGGTACATACCAAAAGGGGCGTTGTACTCTATAATGGGTTTAATGAGTGATGAGTAGAGGGGAACAATGACCTCTTTTTTTCTGGATGAGAATCCTTTTGTCATGAGATGAGCCACGTAGAAGGATTTCCTGACCACTGTGGCAATGTGATTATCAAAGGAGAGACTACTGTCCACCTGTGTCCCAAGGTCTCTTATCACATTTTTGGCATTAAGTAGACTACCAGTTATGTGGTAGTTCATGGGTACAGAGTTTTTACCAAAGGGGATGACAATACAATTTTTGGCATTGAGCTTCAGGCCATGGCTTTGACACCAGGTAACTGTCTCAGTGAGGCCCTTTTGTAGTTTGTCCACATCGTTAGGAGTTTCGATTATGGCTCCTAGTTTGCAGTCATCTGCAAACTTTGTTAGCCAAAGACCTTCTGTGTTGGCCTGCACTTCAGAGAAGTAGATACCAAACAGGAGAGGACCCAGGACTGAACCCTGTGGTACTCCACTTGTCACTGGTCTGATGTCGGATTTGGAATCCGCTACTTTCACAGTGTGGGTTCTGTCCGTGAGCCAGTTGGCAACCCATCTTGTGACATAGGGATTTATACCTAGTTTAGTGAGCTTATCTATAATTCCAGTGTGGGGGATGGTGTCAAAAGCCTTGGCAAGATCTAGATAAGCTGTGTGAACCATTTTACCCTCATCTATGGCTTTGATGACTGCTTCAAAGAAGTCAATCAGGTTTAGGAGACATGATCTGCCTTTTACAAATCCAAACTGGGTAGGGTCCAGAGTTTGGAGATTACCAATGTCTTTGTTTATGAGTTCCACGATGATACATTCCATGGCCTTGCAGACCAGGCTCGTCAGGCTAATGGGACGGTAGTTGTCGGGGTCCGTCATGGCTCCCCCTTTGTGGAGTTGGATAACCGTCATGGTGTGCCATTCAGTGGGTACAAAGCCTGAGGTGAGGCAATGATTGAACATGGTACTTAGGTAGGGTGCCAGTTCATTCTGTAGTTCATGTAGAACGCAGCCTGGGATATTGTCAGGTCCCATGGATGCTGTGTTCATGGCTTTGGAGAGTGTGCTTTTTACCTGTGCAGCCGTGATTATAGGAACTTTGCATTCTTCCGGTATAGAGATTGGCCCTCTAGGGGGTGAGAGGGGGGGTAAAGTTAGCACTGAACCTATCTGCTAGGATGTTGGCAATATCAGTTGGTTCTGTATATTTAGTGCCATTGTGCTGTAACTCAGAGCAGATCTGAGTGTTCCCATTTAGATTCTTGACATAGCTATAGAATGCATTGTGGTTGTCTTTAGAGTCAGTGGCAATTTTATTTTCGTAACTAGCTTTGGAGGATTTTATGAGGGATCTCAGCTTCTTACTGAGGTTGACCAAGGAGTTCCTCCGGTCATGGGATTTTACTCTTTTTTGCAACAGTTTCTTTCTTCTGTTGTAGAGTTTGCTTATGGCAGAGGACCACCAGATTGGCTTCCTTTTTTTGGAGGATAACATCTTGGTTCTATTAGGGATAGCATGATCCATGCACTCGTGTAAGTGCTTATAAAGTGCATTTGTGTAGGATTTGGCAGTCATACCTCTATTGTCCATCTGCATGGGTGTCATGAAGTTTGCCACTTCTGTCTTAAGAAGTGTGAAGTTGGCTTTGGAGAAGTTTTTTTACGATGGTTTCCCTAACTGGGGCTGGGGGTGGGATGTGGATGTCTAGGCTGATTAGCTGGTGATCGGATCTGACCAATGAGGAATTGACCTCTTGTGTGGAACACCGGTTTCCCATGTTAGTAATGACCAGGTCTAGGATATTGCTGCCCCTGGTGGGGGTGTGAATAAGTTGATCCAAGGCGTTGGAATTTATGAATTCTAGAAAACGTTGAGCAAAAGAGTTGGTACATGAGTAGTTTTCCCAGTTAATGGTGGGGTAGTTGAAATCGCCCATTATTAGGGTGTTGGGTTGTACCCTAATACTTTCCAGTGTATCAAGAAATGAGGAGTGTGAATCCTGGGGCATGGTGGGGGGTCTGTAGCAAGCTACAATTTGGATTGCGGTCTTGCCCAGAGTTAGTTGCACTTGGATAATCTTGGATGCATTATGCTGTGCAACTAGCTTGGAGGTGGGGATATCCTTAATGAATATGGACACGCCTCTGCCTTTAGTGCTTCTTTATGGGTTAGGTGGCCGAAAGGTGTGGTATGAATTGAAGCCTGGTAATGCAGGGGTGCTCTCTGGAGCTTTGGACCAGGTCTCTGTCACTGCACAGATGTCAATGTTCTCCATTTTAAGGAGTGCCTCGAGTGAGTGCATTTTGAGGTTTAGACTTCTAGCATTGAGTAGCATTACCCTCAGATTTTGCTTGCTTGTACCTGTTACGGTGGTGAATTTGTCATTTGAACCTTGCCTAAAAAAGGCACTATAGGGGTGGCAAGAGCCTTAGCCAGTATCCATAATCCTAAGGTCGAAGGTCATTCACACCAACATGGACAATGACAGTGTCATATTTGTACTTATTGTGGAGTGACCTGAGTGCATGCATTATGTGGTGGATCCTGGCACCTGACAGGCAGCTGACAGTAACTTTCTCCTTGTTTAGTCTAGTGAGTGGAACATCAGTGTGCCTGACTATAGAGTCACCTATGACTAGAGTGTTGGGTACGTTGTTATGCCTTATGGGCTATGGTTGAGTGGCACACTGAGTTTGTGGGCTATGTGTCATTTGGGTTGTGTTGGGGGGTGGAGTTTGCTTGAGTTTATGCTTTGGATGTCCCTGATGCTTGGGCAGGTTTTTATTGAGAGCCTCCGCGAATGTAGGTGTGTGTTTTGTGTTTCTATGTGTGTGTGTTTTGGTGGTGTAGGTTTTGAGGGACTATGTGATGAGTGTGGTGTGGTGCAAGTGTTTACCTTCTCCTCTTGACTGTCTAGTCCAGCCTTG
Organism: Protopterus annectens; assembly: GCF_019279795.1. Classification (NCBI taxonomy): domain Eukaryota; kingdom Metazoa; phylum Chordata; order Ceratodontiformes; family Protopteridae; genus Protopterus; species Protopterus annectens. The sequence continues at coordinate 484,824,175 of NC_056748.1, forward strand.
GGTGAAGAGAGCTTTGCTTCCAGTTTGGCTATATAAGTGCATCGCTCACAGGTTGTAGTGTTGGGTGGTAGGAGGAGAGGGTTGTCTGTGTACATGAGGCAATTACTGCATTGCCCCGAGATGCCCAAATTCATCAGGTAGACAGGAGAAATCACTGGGAGCTGACCCTTAGACATGCCTGGATAAGTGCTTATTTATTAAGTACTAAAAACTGCTTTCCACTAGACAAGTGAGGAAAGTTGAGTGCTGTAGTAATTTGCAGCTTATGTAGTGCTTACAATGAGTTCTGAACAAGTACTGAGTTCAAAGAAACAGATTTGAGTGCTGAAACTAGAAAACTGGCTAGTTATAAGAAACAAAACTAAGCTAGAAGGCTTCCCTCCAATACAGAAGGGCTTGGGGGCTAGGAAGCCTACAAACAGTCCAGACCACTTAACAGGAAAGGCAGGAAACAAGCTTAATTTTTTTTGTTCTCTTTCCCAGATGCTCTCTTTGTACACAGTAGAAGTGCCTGAAATCAGAATATGATCTCACTGCATTCAGTTGAGTGAGCAAATGAGATGGGCCCAGAAGGAGTATCCAAACACAAATTTACAAGAGGGGCGGGCAGTTTCAAAGCCACTAAGATTAACACCACAAAAGAAACAGTGAGGGTGGGTGGGAAAACTAACTGAAGAACAGAGTCAACACTTTCAGTTCAGTTAATAATCATGCATCACAGTTAAATCAATTTAAATACTGTATTATTTGAAAAAAGTGCAGATAAAGGTACTTAAAGTCTCTTATACGTCCAGTTGAATACAGCTAGATCTTAGCCGGCCAAAGCTGAGGTTTTTAAGCAGAAAATATTTCAAACTGTACCACTTAAATAGGCAAGGACTGGAATTCAATTAATGTGGCTACCCCCACTCCTGCAATTGCTGACAAATAATAAAATTCAAGCAAGCAGTAACTGAAGAACAGAGTCAAAACTTCCAGTTCAGTTAATAATCATGCAACACAGTTAAATCAATTTAAATACTGTATTATTTGAAAAAAGTGCAGATAAAGGTACTTAAATTCTCTTATACATTCAGTTGAATACAGCTAGATCTTAGCCAGCCAAAGCTGATGTTTTTAAGCAGAAAATATTTCAAACTGTACCACTTAAATAGGTAAGGACTGGAAATCAAAGAATGTGCCTACACCCATGCCTGCAATTACTGACAAATAATAAAATTCAAGCAAGCAATAACTGAAGAAGAGTCAAAACTTCCAGTTCAGTTAATAATCATGCAACACAGTTAAATCAATTTAAATACTGTATTATTTGAAAAAAAGTGCAGATAAAGGTACTTAAATTCTCTTATACGTCCAGTTGAATACAGCTAGATCTTAGCTGGCCAAAGCTGAGGTTTTTAAGCAGAAAATATTTCAAACTGTACCACTTAAATAGGCAAGGACAGGAAATCAAAGAATGTGGCTACCCCACACCTGCAATTACTAACAAATAATAAAATTCAAGCAAGCACTAACTGAAGAACAGAGTCAAAACTTCCATTTCAGTTAATAATCATGCAACACAGTTAAATCAATTTAAATACTGTATTATTTGAAAAAAGTGCAGATAAAGGTACTTAAATTCTCTTATATGTCCAGTTGAATACATCTAGATCTTAGCTGGCCAAAGCTGAGGTTTTTAAGCAGAAAATATTTCAAACTGTACCACTTAAATAGGCAAGGACAGGAAATCAAAGAATGTGGCTACCCCACACCTGCAATTACTGACAAATAATAACATTCAAGCAAGCAGTAACTGAAGAACAGAGTCAAAACTTCCAGTTCAGTTAATAATCATGCAACACAGTTAAATCAATTTAAATACTGTATTATTTGAAAAAAGTGCAGATAAAGGTACTTAAATTCTCTTATACGTCCAGTTGAATACCGCTAGATCTTACCCGGCCAAAGCTGAAGTTTTTAAGCAGAAAATATTTCAAACTGTACCACTTAAATAGGCAAGGACAGGAAATCAAAGAATGTGGCTACCCCCACACCTGCAATTACTTACAAATAATAAAAATTCAAGCAAGCAGTAACTGAAGAACAGAGTCAAAACTTCCAGTTCAGTTAATAATCTTATATACATACTTAATTTTTATGAGTATTCATTTTATTAAATGAGATGATTAAACAGCAAAACAGATTTTCTACATTTTTTTCTGTCTGGCATGTACATGTCAATGATGTAAACAGTGGCGGATTTACCAGGGGGGGATTAGGGGAGCTAAAGCTCCCCCATTAGCAATACTAGCAGTAGTGTTACAACAAAAGGCGTGTTTCAGTCTTGATTTGGTTGCTGCCAAATCAAGACTAAAAATTGGAATATTACCATACCGACAAAAGCTGTTGTGGGCCGATCCAGATCCAGCACTAGGCAACAGTGGTTATGGGAGTCTATTCTGACCATGAAGCTTTGACACAATTAAGAATTTTTTTTTTTTTTAACACCGAGGCATCTTCTCCTTTAAGCCTTTAAGGAGGATCTTACTTGTGCTTTGCATGCATTTACACGTGTCAACGCGATGCATTACCACCTGTGACATGAGTTAAGTAGTGGATTTATCATTTACAGGATATTGATGGCATGAGTAGGGTTAGTGAGAATGATAGATTCAAACTCAGACAGCTGGAAACAAATGGTTCTGGTATCATCAGCAGGGAGCCAAGATATAACCATTCAGTCATACTTTCCTGATTCTGTGGGCAAAGGAAAATGTGTAAAGCAGAAGCGAGGATCTAATTATATGTTACACTCTGACACTACCTAGTACTAGTTGTTGTTGTTGTTTGTCTTTCGGCTTTTCCAAGTAAGGGGTCGCCACAGCGGAACTCCGGTCCGCTAATGATTGGCAGTAGATTTTTACGAAATGCCGAGGGGCCAGCTCGACGCCCAACCTTCAACGAAGGTATGCCCATTTACACACGCATGTCTTTCGAACGCTACCCAACCACGGGGAGGACATGCAGACTCCACACAGAAGGCACTCCCAAGCCCAGCCGAGAATCAAATGGGAGAACCTCTTGTTGTAAGGTAACAACGCTACTGCAGTACCACCGCGGCACTTTATAGTTAAATGGAGCAGAAGCAAGGATCTAATTATATGTTACACTCTGACGCTACCTAGTATTAGTAATATAGTTAAATGGTTAACTAATTGCTGCCCATGACTACTGTGTTGGCACATTCCAGGGGACACACCTTAACCACTCAAAACCCCATGGTCACTATTGAAGGAGGTGCCACTTTACTTGATAAGATGGTTTAACGCAGACAAGTTCTGCAGTATATATTGTATGTTTTTCTAACATAATGTCAGTTTTAATCAGTAAACAATTCAGCATATTGAAGTATTTGTTTTTAAGTGTACCTTTTCAGAGATTTTAGATCTAGTAAAAGTTGCAGAAGTGAACCATGCGTTTATTGACTATGACAGCTTGTTGGTTATGAGATATTTTTCAGCTGTCTAGCCAAAGTTGCAGTAACATAGAGAGATAAAAAAAATGAGACATAAAGGTAGTTCAGTAATGATATGCTAGAAATCATGCATACACATGGAGAAAAGAAAAGTAATAATTCCACACAGGTGCAAGTGGAAACTTGCAACTTGGTTACAGAGAAGTTAAATGTATCCTAGTTTAAAAAACAAAACTGGTAGAGAAGGTTAATGGATGCATCAACATCTGCATTCTGCATTTACATTGCAGTCTTAGTCTGTTATGCCTTCATAGTGTGTGTGTTTGTGAGAGATAGAGGGAGAGCAGAGAGAAGGAGTGTGTGTGTGGGTGGGGAGAGCAGACAGAAGGTAGGGATGTGTGTGTGTGTGTGTGTGTGTGTGTGTGTGTGTGTGTGTGTGTGTGCGCGAGCATGTGTTTAACATACCTCTGAACTGTCCAGATTTAGGCTCATAGTATTGGTCTGTTTCTCATAAAATTTGTAGTTTTCTGGCAAATCAGAAGATTGAAGATATTAAATAATGACATATATATGAGTTTCAGACTTCATATCCTTCAGAAAATGCATGCTAACACAAATCCTGTTATTCTAGCAACTTTCTAAGTTAAAAAAGCAATATTTAAAATAATTCCCGATTTTTCGGCCATTGCATCCTTTTTATTTTAGGCTTTGTCTAGATTTCTTGCACTAAGAGATTGAAAGGTATGCATTCCTCTCAACTATCCAGATTTTTGCCTCATATTTTGGCCTATTCCTCAGAAATGTAGTTTTCTGGAAAATCACTGAAGACTGAAATAACTAAATAATGTCATACATTTGATTTTCAGACTTTATTTGTCTTAGCATGCATTTTCTGAAGGTAATTCTGTTATTCTAGCAACTTTCTAAGTCTATAAGAGCAATATTTACAACCTGTCCCAATTTCGGGCCCTTTGTCCCCCCATTGTTTTAGGCTTTGTTCAAGTTTCTTGTACTAAGAGATTGAGAGGTATTGTATGTAATGCTCTAGCTGGGGGTGGGGCAGGTTAGTCAATTAACTTGATCAGGCTTGACCCTGTAACTTGGTCATAGGACACAAGAGCATGAATCCTCTACACCAACTATCAGACTGCTGAAGGAATTGTGAGCTTAAGTGGAGACAAAAGCCTGGATCCTCTACACCAACTATGAGACTGCTGACAGAATTGTGAGTTTGAATTTCAATGCATTTTCAAAGGATTGAGTTTCAGTGCATTTTCATGGAATTGAGAGTTTGAAGGTAAGAGAGTTTTACTGTTGCTCATGCTAAGTCTGTTTTCAGTGTGTGCAATTGAAGTTTTTGTTTAGCAAATAGCAGTCACTGTTTGTGCTGTAGAATTTGAAAACAGTGTTAGTAACATAATTGCCTTTGGTGCAGAAGGCTGTGGATTCTTCTTCCACACCATGTAGATGGAGTGTTCATATAGCAGTGCCCACATGATTGCTGACTATTTGGTGCATTTTAAGGGGAGATAGGGGTACTGCACTTCTGAGTGCATCCTCCTTTGTATGAGATGCCTAGTAACAGTGAACTAGTTGTCTACTTGTTAGTCAATCCCCTTTGCAATGTTACCAGTTTACCAATTTGTTTTTAATGTAACATAGGCGATTAATTCTTCAAGGGCAGCAGGCACTGAATTTGTAAATGAAACACTGAAATGTAAAGTTGTTTGCCAGTAGCAACCTCATTAATTACAAATCTCTTTAATGTGGAATTATATGGATGGCTTTTACTTCTGCAGGGATTGTGCTTATTGACTGATATTGGTGGATTGTAATGACAGAAGCCTGAGTGGCCTTTTATGGTTGAAATTTTCTGAAATGGTTAGTTTTTCATTATTGGTTTATACATTTTGTTTCATTTTTTACTGGAATAATGTTCAAAACTACAAATTTAAAACACATTCTAACAAGTGGTGCTGTATTGCACAAATAATATAATTTAATACAATCAGGAAGGTGAATCAAAGAACACATGCATATATACATAGCCTTAAAAATCTGTGCAAGGAGCCTATGGTTTGAAAACAGCCCAAAGGTAAACTTAATTCTCTACTAGCCAGATCCATTTTCTTTGAATGTGGGTTTTAATGTTGTTTCAATGAATGTGAATTTCAAGAGCAGAGACGTTTACTGCTTGTGTTAAGTCTGTTTTCACTGTGAGACTGTATTGTTTGTTTAGCAAGTGGCTATCAGTGTTTGTGCTATTTTATTTCCATATCTCTAACCATTGTAGAAGTAAATAAGGAAACAGTACACATTGACAGGTTTGAACAGTGTTTATGGAATTGGGGAGAAATAGCCAAGTAGTGGAACACTGGAATGGCTGGGGAGGGGACTACTGCAAGGGTGGGGTAGGGGATTGCTGCAGGAATGGTCACTCTGGCAGGGCCCCAATCTATTACCCTGCCTAGGGCCCCATTTGACCATGATCCAGCTCTAGTTCTGGGCCAAACTATAATCCTGAATAAAGCCGCAATGTATGTAACATATGCTCAAGAGAGGTCTAAGGTTGGAAAAAGCTGGGATGAGTCATTTTGTGAGTTTCCGTGTTGTGGATTGCAGGAGGTAGGTTTTTATTTTTTTCCTTAACCCTGGCAGGATCAAAGCAGATATTGATGGAAGTGCATACCTCTTGCCATCTTTGCTCAAGATACAGAAATACAGGATGATGTCATCCAAATGGTGTAGGCAGACTGGGGGGGTAGGGGGTAAGTGGAATAAACAATTATTTTCGTCTAAAGTGAATATCTTGTGTTATAAGTGCTGCTTATGCCTTCAAAGTCTGTATGGAATTTATTCATTTTCTTCAATTTAGTGTTTATAGCTTCATATGTATATTTCTAAATATACAGAACATGAAAAGAAAATGAGGGATAAATGTACTAAGATGTGAGACTGTCTAGTAATGCATAACTGCTGACATCTGGTTTTAGAAGCAGTAGCTCCCCCATCTGTAGCTGTTCTGGATCCACCACTGGTAAAGTTACACACACACACACACACACACACACACATGTATGTACATATACCCCAGCTCCATGGACACCAACATGCAAATGCACTTGTTTTCCTAAATGATTAAGGACTTCAGTCTTTTTTGCTGGTGTGATCTAGAACTGAACATTATTCTCACATTTTGCTAACTAATCATCCTTTACAACCCCATCTCCAGTTATAGTTCATATTTTTTACCATCTTGACAGTTCAGTGGTGCCTTATCTTAATACTAGTGTTATCACATTCAGTATGAATTCTTTTAAAAGATGGATTCCTTCCACTTTTTGCTTACAGCAACTATAGCCATACTTCCAATTGCACTGGCTTGCTGGATCCTAGGAATCAGTGGGCTAGCATGACCTTGTTGATATAGTCTTTACAAAAACTAAATACCATTCCTTTAAGCTGCTACTATCCTTTGATACCCAATATCCTTGTCATAGGAGACTCCTTTATGAGACACACTGATGTCCCTCTTACCAGGCTGAATAGGGAAAGGCTACAATTAGTTGCCTGTCAGGGGCCAGAAATCACCAGATTATGCAAAACCTCAGGTCACTTACCTTTAAGTACTAATATGGCTAAGTCATAGTCCATATGGGCATGAATGACCTGAGATGTACCTCCTTGGACTAGATGAAGAAAGACATGATTGAGCTCTGAGTATGTGTCAAAAGCAGGTATGACTCTAGCACTGAGCAGCATTCTGCCATTTCCAAGGATAATGCCAAAATACTAGCAGAAAATGATCAACTTTAACAACTGGCTTAGCTACTGGTGTCATTCTAAAGGGGTCCAATACTTGTTAGCCTGGGAGGACATGGTAGGCAATGCTGCGTTGCCAGGGATGGTCTTCAACTGTCACTTCTAGGCTTTCAAATATTGGCCAAAACATTATCTACCCCTATCGTGCATTTTTTAGGCATTGCCAGACAAACTTTCCAACTTAAAAGTTACTCGGGACAAGCTAAACGTGTTACTGTTGAGTGCTAGGAGTCTCAACAATAAACTGTACTCCCTGGAAGCTCTCCTCATCCTGGAGAATGCTGACACCTGTGCAGTTACTGAAACATAGTTCAAAGCCACAAAAAGCACTCTGGCTATGCATGGCTATAATGCCTTTTATATGTTCGACCACCCACTGAACATGAAAGAGCAAATGACAGAGGTGTATCTGTCTACATAAAGGATAATCACAGCTCAAGGCTGGCCAGACAATATAGAATCATACCAGATTGCTAGGCTATCAACCCAAAGGTCATTTTAAGCCTAGTCATTTCAACCCAATGTAATACCATCAAAGTGCCTGTCAATGCCCAAGATTGCATTTAGTGATGATTGTCCATATCCAGGAGGGTTGTGGCCACTATTCCCGGTAAGAATTTATGGTGCCCCATCCACTCATCCAGGTTCCTCTTGAACTGTGTCATAGAAGTGATCTGTTCACATGAATTTTATCCTGTTCCAAAGACGTGGCAGTCGCTGGAAGATAAATCTATCCCTCCAGCATACATTATTTAAGTTGTAGGTCATATTTAAGTCCCTGGAATGAGTAGTCCTTGATCCATTTGATTTATGGGTATGCAGCCAGTTCATTCGGTTTGGCTCTTGGATTGCTCTATAGGTCAGGCATAAGTCTCCCCTAAGAAATCTATACAATATGGAGTATAGTGCCAGCGAGTTTGTGCTAGAATAGGTTTCTCAGTTGATGGTGGGATAATTAAAATACCCCATAACCGGTGTGTTTGGTAAAATTTAGATTATCTTCAGTTTGGTTAAGTAGGCTTCATGGGTGTCATGACTCATGGAGAGGGATCTATAACTGGCTAAGACTTGAGGTCTTACCCACTGTAACCTGGACCTGGAGTAACTCCATGGAGTTGTCCAGTCTAACAAGACAGGAGGTAAATATATCTTTATTATAGAAGAAAACACTGCCTCCTTTGGTTTTCCCACATTCATTCTGCAATCTAAAGGTGTGGAAAGTATTCTCTGAGGCCTTAAACCAGTTTTCTGTGGCTGTACAGACATGTACATCTTCTAGTGATAGAAGTGCTTCCATACTTGTGCTACTCCATGTCCAGCTAATCATGAGAAAATCCATTACCATAGTCTTACTAGCTACAGGTCCCCCACAATGAACCAGGAAACCCATACAGCATACCTAAAGTTACAAGAATCACTCACCATCCAGCCCAACACTGTACTCATGGGTGATTTTAATGACCCTTCCATTAATTGTGAGACACACATAACCATTAACATGCAGACACAAAGAATTCTTGACTTTGTAAATTCAAATGCCCTGGAACAACTAGTCTGCACTCTCACTAAGCAACAAATATCCTAGATCTGGTACTCAATGTGGGAGAGTGCTGCACCCCCCTCCCAGTGTGAAATCCTCACTGGTAAGATCAGATCACATAGTGGTCTGTCTTGAAATAAAGGTAAAACTAGTCCCTCCACCTAATCCCAAAAACTGTGAGCACTTCTCTAATGTACATTACCAAGTAAACTACTAAGGGACAGCATGGCTAGTCTCCAAGTTGCTCCAAATCCAGAAAACACAGAAACCTATGCAGAGGTGTACACAAAAGCTGGGTATGACCATATACACAACTACATAGAAACAGCAGTATCAGACCGAAATAAACCCAGGTCAAACAGCAAAAATAAGCCACCTTGGTGAACCTTTGGTATTAATAGGTTCTAACAACAAAAGAATGAAAATCCTGTTGAGAAGTAAGAGGGAATGTGCACAACAGAGCAAAATGACCCTCATTAGTATAAACAAGAGAATCATGGAACTAGCCAAGTCTCTTAAAACAGACTTTGAAGTAAAAATATCATCAAAAGCTAAGGATAACCATAACATATTTTTCAGTTATGTCCACAATCTTAAGGGCAACAGCCAACAATGTGCAGAATTAATTGTAGACGGCATCACCTAGCTAGAAGATATAGCAAATCTGCTGGGTATAGGCACCGGAAGCTGTTAAAGGCTTGGGGGCGGAGGGTGACAGGGGCACTTAGTGATATAAAAAGGGTCATTTTTTATAACTATTTGCTACCACAACATAGGTTCACTTGGGGGACATTTTAAGCTTAGCCAATTCCCTTATGGTGCTTGAATTCACATTTTCTGATTGGTCTTAGCTATCCCCATGGCTGATAATTGTATATTAGCCCTAGTGTGAACAACTGTGATCATACCATAGATAATTTGAGGGGGCCATGTAATGGATGCAGCATTTAGGAACTGCCTCTATCCATTAGTGGCATGAGGGGAAATCCTGGAGTACATTTTCTATTACCCATCCTTAGATCCAAGTTGCATTTGAATATGGATGGATGAGCTTTGCTTTATTTTTATGGATAGTCTGTTCCAGAACAGTGGTAGCCTCTGTGATACATATCCATCTCTCCACAACATTCAGTTAGATACCTGGACTGATTATTTCTGGTGTTATTTGACTTGCTGCTGATGTTCAGTAGGTCCATCTGTATTATGTTGGAGGATGCTTTGTATGCCAGACATGTCATCTCTAATCACTCTGTAGGATACTGAGTATAGTAATAATTCTTTGAGGTGGTCCATGCAAGACCTATTGTTTAGGACTTGTATCCTTTCAGTAAGGTATCTCTGAAGGTATTCCAATTGTTGCATGGGGCTGGACAGATACATGCCAAAGTGGGCATTATACAAAATGATTGACATAATAAGAGCTTTGTAAAGGGGGACAACAACATCTCTAGATCTAGTCACAATCAATTTGTTTATAAGCTGTGCAATATAGAAAGGCTTTCTTATGACTCTGGGAACATGTTGGTCAAAAGTTAGGTCACTGTACACACAAGTTCCCAAATGCCAAACAATTGGATCAGTTCTTAGAGGACATTGTCATGATTTTGACACTAGCTATTATTTGGGACAAACCTTCCTGCATGATGGTTAAGTCATTTGGGGATTCAATAACTTATCCTAGCTTGCAGTCATCTCAAACATAGCTGGCCAAAGCTCTTTGGTATTTCCTTTTACTTTTGAGATGTATATGCCAAACAGAAAAAGTCTCAGCACCGAACCTTGTGGGGACTCCATTGGTGACTGGTCTCTTCCCCTGTTTTGATCTCCTGCATCCTCTGAGCCAAATTGGTAATGCAGCTGGTGATGTAAGTGTTTGCTCCTACATTATTCATCTTTTGTACTACACCTGAGTAAGGGATTGTGTCAAAAGGTTTGGCCAGGTCAAGGTAATGTGTTGTGAGTTGTTTTACCTTCATCCATTGCTTTGGTAACAAGAGTAAAGCTTAAAATTGCCCATGATTTTAAGCTTTTCACACTTTCCTCTGGGCTGTTTTCAAACACATTTTTAGGGCCATGCATACATGTATGCATTCCTTGATTCTTCTTCCTGATTGTATTAAATTATATTCCTTGTATAATACAGCACACTTGTTAGACTTAAGTTAAAGCGCATTTTAAATTTATTGTTTAAACGTTTTTCCATTAGGCAATGAAACAAAAGTGCATTAACCAATAATGACAAAACTGCCCTATTCAGAACATTTCCATCTTGGCATTTCACTGCCAAGTCTTGAACCCAGAACGCTGTTCACTACAGTTAGAGCAACATACCACTAAGCTAAACCAGCAGTTTCTTGAAAGACAGGAAGACAAACTTAAATGGCTATCATATCATTTAGTGAATTCACTTCTCACAACTCACCATAACTCTCAACCTCTTAGCACAAAAATACAGAACAAAGCCAATAATGGGGGAATACAGCCCCAAAATAGAGATACATTTCAAATACTGGTTTTATAACCTTAGAAAATTGCTAGAATAAAAGGTTTTGTTTTACCACTCCTGAAAACCAGAAAGAACAGAACAAAAATGTGAGGCATAAATTCACAAGTGATGGTGGCTAGGGACTTTTGGCTCTTTTTACCTGTACCCAAGGTACAGGGTTTGAGCCTGAGTACCTCTAGCCACCAGATGTACCCTGCTGGGGGCATTTACACACACACACACACACACACACACACACACACATGCACACACACCAGTGTACTTGCTCTGATAGATTCCACCGGTAGCATTCAGCGTCTGCAGCAGCAAATCTGCTCCATTACAGGCTTCTGAAACTAAATCCCTTCCATTTCTGCAGCAGCTTCTGAATAAATCTGTTCCTGCTCGCAACAGCTGAAAATAAATCCCTTCCATTTCTGCAGCAGCTTCTGAATAAATCTGTTCCACTCGCAACAGCTGAAAATAAATCCCTTCCGTTTCTACAGCAGCTTCTGAATAAATCTGTTCCCACTCACAAAAAACAGCTGGAAATACATGCGCTGATGTCATCGCTGGCAGTTGGGAGGTGCAGAAAACGAAAGGGACAGAGGTATGGATGATCTGCAAAAGTGGGGGGCTCCCCTCCCCTTGTGCTGTATGGTTCCAGTGCCCATGCTGCTGGGTGACAAATTCATCTCAAGTTTTCTCTCCCCATCACCCCCAGTTCTTCCCCAAGAAACAGCCTCCACCACTCCATTGCCAATTATCACCAAAGAACAGGTTTCACTGCACTCTCTAAAGCTAAAAACACGGTTTCAGTGGGGCCTGACAGTATAATAGGTTGCCTCTTAAACAGCTTAAATCAGGACTTATCAGACCCATTACTATCTCTGGTTTTGTCCCAGTAGAGTGGAGGACAGCAACAATTATCTCTCTGCATAAAGGGGGACCATTTACTGAACCGGGAAATTACTGACCCATAAGTTTAACTAGTCTTATATGTAAGGCCATGGAAAGAATAATTATGGACTTGATAAATATTGACATAGGAAACCTCCAATCACTGGACCCAACCCCATTCAGCTTTGTCAAGGGCAGGTCATGCCTACTGAATCTGGTGGATTTCTTTGAGAAAGTCACTAAGGCAATGGATGAGGATGAAATAGTACATACCACTTACCTCGACATGACCAAGGCATTTGACACAATTGCCCAATCAGGTATTATAAATAAACTCACAAAACTGGGCATAAATCCCTACATTACCAGATGGACAGCCAATTGGCTCATGGACAGGACACGTGGTTAAAATGGGTGAATCCAGATACAGCAAGAAGTCATATAGTAGTGGTGTGCCACAGGGCTCAATGCTGGGAACACTCCTTTTCAGAATATCCTGCCCTAAAGTCAAGGCTAATGTGGAAATCCTCTGGATGATAAAGTTTACTGACAACTGCAATCTGAGGGCAATGAGTGAATCCCTCAGCAATGTAGATATTCTACAGGAGGGTCTAAATCAGACAAATGATTAGTGCCAAGAACCATGGCCTAAAACTAAATGTGAAAAAATACATTATCATACCGATTGGGAAGTCAAATACCCCTGCAAATTACAACACCCCTAAGGGAAGACTCATAGGTGAGAGATCTAGGTACACAGATAGCTAGTAGCCTGAAGTTTGACCGCCATGCACCCACAGTGTTGAGGAGGTCCCGCTATGTGGCACAACCTATAAATAAAGATATCGCAGCCAGATCCAATGAAATTATAGTCCCACTGTACTTAACCCTCATTAGACCAACAATTGAGTACAAAGTGCCATTTGGCATGTACTTGGCTAGGCACTTACAGCAGCTGGAGCAACTTCAGAGGTTCCTCACAAAGAAAGTACAGGGTGTAAACAACATGTCCTATGTAGCTAGACTAAAAGGCCTATCCCTTTACTCTGTCTCCTACCAACTATTATGCCTGACCTGCAAGGCACTCATAAATCCAGCCCCGATAAAGCTGGTGCACATCCACAAGTCAAAGCATGAGAATCACTAAATCTAGGTATCTAAACTTTGTCAGCGACTAAAACAAAATATGCTGGAGATACAGATATGTGTTTGAGATTGTCCCTTCTTTGGAACAGGCTTCCTATTCACATTAAGTAGAGCCCTTTCCTGGCCCTCTTCAATTGCAGTTTGGATCAATGGATGGGAAAACACAAATTCTCGCTTGAGGTAGTGCCTGTGTCCCTTACGGACAAGGGCAATCTGTAAGATACTTAAGGCATAGGTACAAATCCATGCCCTCCTCTTGCCCCTAGGGACCATAAATTGGATAAAATGAGGTTATGTGGCTCGGCTTGTAAAGGCTGTTAAGCCATTAGCTTAGTAGTCTTCTGTGAACCTATGATAGCACAAACCAATATCGCACCATAATATATGAAAAGAAGACCAGCATACATTCTTGTATAATTAGTACATTATTTTAACTAAATAAAATGTGCAGTTTTTCATTATATGCATAGAAATTGTTTATATAAAAACATGGTCATCATGCCCCAACAGATCACGCTGGGTACTTGAACAAGAAAAAGTAGAACAGAATCAAAACCATAATCACACGTGACTGATTTATAGCTGTCTTGATAAATCTGATGTGATATCTTCAGTTGTAGCTGTTTTGCTTGTTTCCTTTAACAGCTTTCACTGGGCTAAAAGTCCATTATTTTAATAACCTGTAATTTGGTGTTAGCTATATACTCTTTTATCAGATTGCTTTTAGGGAAATCAGAAAAAAAACTGCTTTTATCAGATTGCCTCTAGGAAAACTTTGAGGTAAGCTGCAGCCTGTTTCTGTGTTTTAAAATGTACTGAACATCTCAACTATAATTTTTATCTGCTGAAGAAACTGAATAACTATTCATAGCTACAGACAATTGTGCTTTTAGATGTATTACTGTCAATTGAAATACAATTGACTGTGTGGGGTTTGAAGTATCCTTACCCATGGCTTATTGTGTATTAGATGCACTGTATCATCTCAGCAAAGCTGAGTAGAAAAGATATTTTACTGTGTTCATTTACCAAGGGTAGCAAAAACAGTGCACAATATGACTGGGATGCATCTTCTTTCAGTGTTGTATGTATTGACGTGCATCCAGTCACTGAGCAGTTGTGTAAACTGGCACTTAAACTATTATACTAGATGGATTTGATTGTCATGTTAGGAATTAAGGGATCCTGGATAATTTGCCAAAAATAGAATAAGAGAAATTCAGTTCAAATTAAAGAAAATGTGCAAAACAACAATGATTAATGCACAAAATACAGTTGTTTGCATAAGGGCAGACCTCCAACATTAAAGAAGCTCATCCTCTGTTCCCCTATACCTATTATAATCATCACTGGTACAGAGCTGTGTGGGCTTGAGGGGGACATGACCGCTTCAATAGGCTGAAGCAGATGCCCCCCTACAACTTATTTATAAAAGCCACATTTTTCCCTTGGATCTCTTTGTTCTTCCCTGCATATTACTATGTTATGCATTTTTAATCTCACAACAGCAACTTTACAAAGTTGTAGATTAATATTTGTTTGCTGTGAGTGGATTTATACTAACTTAGTGAATTTAATAGTTCACAGTAGAGTCATCAATTTAGACATGATTATTTTGTTTAGCCCTCCTATGTCAACAACAGCTGCAACAAATCACTTCTGAGCAAAATCAAGGACTGTTGTATAAATCACAAAGCTGCTGAACTGATGGTGACTAGAAGGGAAGTTTTAAAAATTAGCAGTTAGACCTAGTTACTGCTGTAGTGGCAGAAAACGAATGCAAGAAAACTTGTTGGATATTCACAAAGTACAGGTCAGTGTCTCCTTGCTAATACACCGAAACCTTTGTGATAGATGAACGATCCCTGATGTATCCACTAATAACCACCAGAGTTACCACATGTTGACTAAAACTTCCTGATTCCAATATATTACCATTGTCACTTGTGACCTTAACTTCCCAAACCAAGATAAGAATAATCAACAGGGATTTTGCAACCAGCTTTATTAACAGAATGCAATTCACATGCCAAACTTGCATCAATAAATACGTAATACAACACTCTTGGGTAGTGTGTCAAACACTGACTCCAAGGCAGGAAAAAAAAAATACAACAATCCAACAGCATGGCAGATTGCTCAGCATAACGAACAAGCAGCAGTCCTCAGTGCTCACTGACCATCCACCGTCCTCCTTAAGCAGTGTTGCACCACCTACTTTAACCACTTTCCCAATACTGATGTGCTTGAAAACACATAAAAGGAAGAAAGAATAAGGAAGGAAAAGAAGGATCTCCCTCCCATTACCAAAGGAGAGGTCTCTTCTTGCACACTAACCTCCACCCCTTGCCTTGCCTACCAGGGTAGGCTGGGTGGGGCTACTTGATGCTGCACTGCTTAACAGGCTATAGCTCCCTTGCCTTACCTTAAGTACAAACCCGCCAAACCCCACCTCTACCTACCAATTAACTCTCCACCAATTCCCATGACTTATCCAGCCTTCTTTCTTAATTCCACACCCCCTTTCTCCTCTCCATTCAACTAAAGGGTTGAGCAATACATGTGTCTGCAAGGAAACACCATTTTTTTCAATGATTCCATTAACTTCCCAATCCAACAGAAGAATAACACAACAGAGACATTGTGACCAGATTTATTCACAAAATAAAATATCAAACTTGAATCAATAATTATATAATACAATACCCTTGGGCAGCATACCAAATACTCATCTCACACTTTACCAGCTGGAATCACAACCAAGAAAAAATGCAAACCATAAATACAGCACAGCAGCAGTGTGGCAGACAGCTCACTATAACAATCATCATCAGCGTCTTCAACATTCCACTGTCCTTGTATGCACCCCTGTCTTTAATTACTTTCCAAATACTGCTGGACTTGAGAACACTTAAAAGGATGTAAGAGTAAGGGGGAAAAGAAGGGCCTCCCTTCCATAACTGAAGGAGAGGTCACCTTTTTCCACCCGCCAGGCTGCCAAGAAGCCTTCCCTCCAGCAAACCTCTTTTAGACTCCTACTGCAACTCACTTATCTGCTAACACATCCTTTAAAATGACAATGGACCATTAAACATGCCCAGTCTTAGATGTCTCAAATAGACCTCATTCTGTTGAAAGCACACCATGTCTGTGTCTGTGAAATCCCAATGCTATAAAACTAAAAAAAAAAAACCTAAAAAAAAAATAAATTCAAAAATGCTGTACTTTCCCTTGCTACCTGGGGCTGTGTGAACCTTTTGCTAGCCTCTACAGCAGTATATTTAATCACTGACTTCCAAACCATCCTGGGAATTATATCTGACCAAACTACTACAATACCTAGGAACAAGTATATAACCATAAGCAAGCCAAAGTAAAAGTCATGAAATCAGTCTTCTTTTGGCACCCCCCAGACCACTCCCTCCCAAGTAAATGGTTAAGAAACAAGGCCTGCCATGCTGTCCTCTTTCCTCATCCAACACTGCCATCACTTGTGACCAACACAAATCTCTATGACCTGCCTCTCTACTATACTTCTCGTGCTGCCAGGTCCAGGCCCAAACTTGTACCTCCACTATGCAAGTTACCCAATGCACAAAATGTCCAATGATGAATAACAGTTTGAGACCTGCAAAAAAAAAAAACCAAGCCGAATAAATTTGGAAAAAACAAACTACCTGCCTCTACTTGGCTAACTTCATACCATTTTTCCCAGGCTACTGGGCACAATAACCTCTCTTGATTTCTATGTAAAACAGCTTTCTGACTTTTACCCCTTTGATCTGTCTTGGATCTCTTCATAATACTAACATCCCACCATCTCAAATCTCCCAGCATTTCACTCACACAAAATATGGTAACACACACAAAAACTGCCAATGTTGCCCATAGCACATAACTGAAATAATAATGTGCAATATCAAGATAACCCTTTGTTGACAATGGCAACAAGTGCTTGCCCATTGGTAACCTATGATCCACATCCCTCACCATCTTTCCCAGCCATTCAACTTCCTTGAAATAAACCAAGTCTTTGTCATATCCTTGACAATTGATAACTTCGCCACCATGTCTAGAGCAGCCAGATGTACTCTAATGGCCCTCACTGCTTCTCCTGCCTGATGTCTATCAATCAAGTGCCTAGTCATTAGCTTAACAGACCATTGCCTCTCACTCATTGGTAAACACAGGGCAAATTCTTTAAAGGGCAGCAGAAAAACTATGCAAACTGCAGCCAAAGTCCAATCCCGAATAAAAAAAAAAACAAAGTAGAAGCAGAAAAAAACGGTACGGTAAGCACAGCCAAGGCCAGTTTAAAACCACTTTTAATAAAATAAAATAAAAAAAAACATATACACACTTTCAGGCTATCAGCCCTTCATCAGATCTTCTACTCTAACACAAAGGAAAGCTATCCATCTCATCGCAGTCATCTCTTTGCTATGCACAATGTCACCTCCCCCTTTGTCCTTAAGTACTATTTGTATAGCCAAGAATTTAAAACGATATCTTTGGCAATCCATTTTTCAAGAGAAGTTGGACAGGGATCACAGGGGGCCTGCATATGTACATGCATAAGATCTGTGATGCTATTACTAAGAACTGATCCATTCTACAGTTGGATGACCATATTAAAGATATTGTTGGCAATAAATCTAGCTATAGCTTTTGGAATGCTAAATCCCTGAAAAGGTAGCTATGTTACGAACTTCCTGTTGATAAATCTGATTCTGTTCCCAGGTTTGATAAGTTTAGGAATTGTCCTTGTTCGTCCTGCAAAGCCTGTAATTACATCTCCAGAACTGACTCTTTTAGTCATCCCCAGACTGGCTTTGTTTACAGATTTAAACTGAGAGACGATTGTAAAACTCAGGACTTAGTGTACCTTGCTACATGCACTAAGTGCTCTCATTTTTATGTAGGCAAGACTAACATGCTGTTTAAGGATAAAGTACTGAAGCATCTTGGTGACATTAGGCTGAAAAATTCAACTAATGCTCTTGCTAAGCACATCGTGGATTGCCCAGGACATTCTTTTAAATTCTTGGCTATACAAATAGTACTTAAGGACAAAACAGGAGATGACTTTGTGCATAGCACAGAGATGGCTGAGTTGAGATAGCTAGTAAAACTACAAGCTGATAGACTACCCAGCTTGAATGGGGTTGTGCCTTTAAAGCCAGCATTGACAGCATGCAAATTGCTTCATTAATTACCCTGTAAAGTACTTCTGTTGTAAGATCCTGATTGGCTGGATTGTTAATGCCTGTAATAGATTCTTCTTTTTTATGGCTTGTTTTTGTAGAGTAGAAGATCTGATGAATAGCCGATAGCCTGAGAGCGCTTATTCATTTAGTTTTCTTGTTTTCTTGTCATTTTATTAAAAGTGTTTTTTAAATTGGCCTTGGCTATGTTGACAGTACAGTTTTTTCTGCTTCTAAATTCTTTAAAGGGTCTAGTAGTTGCACAATATGAATGCCAAGTAGATGGTGCCCAAGACTGCTGCACCAGCCAGCTTGCTGCTCTGTTTGACTTACCTGTGCTCCAAAATATGTTGTGCTGAAAATAAGAATGTCAACCAGAACATTACAATGACCTGAAATTTGCTTAGCTGCAAAAGAAAGTATAACTTTCAAGCAGTACAACATGC